>NW_026641880.1:0-1198 GCF_028554395.1 Pezoporus wallicus | reverse complement strand
AATAGGCACACATAGGACACCCCCAATGCACCCCAATAGGCACCCATAGGACCCCCCCAATGCACCCCAATAGGCACCCATAGGACCCCCCCCAATGCACCCCAATAGGCACCCATAGGCCCCCCCCATCACCCCAATAGGCACCCATAGAACCCCCCCAATGCACCCCAATAGGCACCCATAGGACCCCCATCACCCCCCAAGCACCCCAATAGGCACCCATAGGACCCCCCATCACCCCCCAAGCACCCCAATAGGCACCCATAGGACCCCCCCAAGCACCCCAATAGGCACCCATAGGACCCCCCATCACCCCCCAAGCACCCCAATAGGCACCCATAGGACCCCCATCACCCCCCAAGCACCCCAATAGGCACCCATAGGACCCCCCATCACCCCCCAAGCACCCCAATAGGCACCCATAGGACCCCCCATCACCCCCCAAGCACCCCAATAGGCACCCATAGGACCCCCATCACCCCCCAAGCACCCCAATAGGCACCCATAGGACCCCACCACCCCCCAATAGGCACCCATAGGACCCCCATCACCCCCCAAGCACCCCAATAGGCACCCATTGGATCCCCCATCACCCCCCAAGCACCCCAATAGACACCCATAGAACCCCCCATCTCCCCTCAAGCACCCCAATAGGCACCCATAGGACCCCCCCCAATGCACCCCAAAAGGCACCCATAGGACCCCCCCCATCACCCCAATAGGCACCCATAGGACCCCCCCCAAGCACCCCAATAGGCACCCATAGGCCCCCCCCCCCCAAGCACCCCAATAGGCACCCATTGGATCCCCCATCACCCCCCAAGCACCCCAATAGGCACCCATAGGACCCCCACACCCCCAATAAGCACCCAATAGGCACCCATAGGACCCCAATAGGCACCCATATCACCCCCCAAGCACCCCAATAGGCACCCATAGGACCCCCCATCACCCCCCAAGCACCCCAATAGGCACCCATAGGACCCCCCATCACCCCCCAAGCACCCCAATAGGCACCCATAGGACCCCCCATCACCCCAGTAGGCACCCATAGGACCCCCATCACCCCCAAGCACCCCAATAGGCACCCATAGGACCCCCCATCACCCCACAAGCACCCCAATAGTCACCCACGTAAGACCCCCATCACCCCCAATAGGCACCCCAGCACCCCCCAAGCACCCCAATAGCACCATAG
>NW_026641879.1:0-11846 GCF_028554395.1 Pezoporus wallicus | reverse complement strand
AACAGAGAAGCACTGATTTTCTACCTTGACATCTAGCCAAAGACTAGGATTTCATGCTGCAAAACCCTTCATGGATTCTTAGTTACATCTGTGAGCACTTCTGAGAGGGATTCTTTTTGTTTTCAGTAGTTCTGCTTCTTCAAATTAAATATATGCTAATGAGATTTGCAGGGCTCAGCTGTACAAGAAGCTAGGAGTTCTACTTACCAGAGAAAGAACATTTATCTGTGGGGAATTTCTACTTTAATGAATTCCTGATGGAAATTCAGGTTCAAGACTCTTAAAGAAATGTGGATTTTAAGGAATCATGCTAGTTTGTTTGTTTAAGCAAAACAGAAAGGACTTTTTCATGTATCTGGGGTTTCGTTTGGGGTTTTGTTTGGGGCTTTTTGGGTGTTTTTTGGGGGGAGTGGTTTTCATTTCTGCTTTGGTTTTGTTGTTGCTTTATTTGTTGGTTGTTTTGTTTTGTTTTTTTTTGTTGTTGTTTGTTTTTATTTTTGTTTTAACTTGCAAGTCTGATTTTCCTACCTCCTGTGCTCAGTAAGGCAAATAAATGACTAGGGATGGTTTGGGCTAATGGTCCCCAGACGATTCTCTTTTCAAAGAGCTACTCCTTACAGACATGACATTAGAACTGCTTATGTTAATGCAACATATCTGTCACTTTTAATGACTGGAGATCACAAAAGGACATTATGTCAGTCATATATTTTACCAAAAACACATGGATACTGTGTGCATCACTAGGTTTTGTGGCATGCATTCAGGACACTGCAACTTCTTTCCTGATTGCTCTGCCTCTGCTGCTGGACTGGGGAGAGCCTAAGCATGGGAGAGATTTCACCTTAGACCGTGTCAGTATCCACATATCTTTGCAGACAATTAAACAGGAAGCAACCTTGATATTTCTTAACTACACAACATAATTAAATGTGACACAAACATCATCTGTTCTCAGAATACAGCGCCATTTAAAATATGATTTAGAATGACAGACTTTCTTTTGTCTTCCAAAAGGTGAAGAAAAATGATGAAAAACCTATTACATGTGTACAGTCTAATGTCCAGGATGTAAGCTATATGTGGTTTTTTTTCCAGATGTTTCTTCAAACTAAGGCTTAAATACAAAAAAAACTGAAATAGTACAAATAGCTCTTTGAAGATTACTTTTGTATGTGCCTCAGCAAAATGTAGAATGGAAGATAAATATAAATAACTCACTGCAACACAGTACAAAATCTGACACTTCAAAACAGCAGATTCTTTCATCCCCAGGGAGATAAACAGAACTGTTGAAAACTACATTAGGGATATTTTATGGTATAGTGTTAACATCTAGGAAGGAAGTCTGGCTGTATGCCACCAACTTCTGAATTAGAGAAGCAACTTCTTAGAGCAAGAAAACTAATGCTTATTTGTCAACACTTTAGGGATGTTCTTTCTTCAATACTTTAGCGTGTAATGGGAGTTTTCTTCAAAAGGTTAATAAAGTGAGCTATAATTTTGAAACTTTTGAATAGAAAACAAAATTGATTTATGGATTCTTTTCAGTTTAGTTTGGTTTCTTATATCCTACATAACTTTTCTTGTCTATCAGTTTCTACCCTTTTTTTTTAATATCTGGGTGTTTTCCAAACACATTTCAGCCTAAATTCCTACAGATTTCATGAAAACTGCTATGCTGACTGGAGGAGAAATTCACAAAATATCTTCTCTGGTGTAAAGGCTTTAGCATAATTGCACTGTATTGTAATTATTGCAAATACACAAGCATTTACAAAAGACACAGATTGCACAATAATTGGAAATATAAAAGCTTCTTCAGTATAGGTGAATAAAAATAACACAGAATCAGTTAAAGGTTCACAGTTTGCACTGCTCATGAAAAGATTTGTATATATGTAAATGTACTTGGAATTTTATTTTCATTTTTTTTCATATCAGTTTATATGAATGCATGAATTGCATTATAAGATTTGCCAATCAATACAGAAGCAAGCAATTAAATTGGAGATTATGCCTGCAACTCATTTACACAACTGGTGCCTCAGGAGAATAGAAATATTTAAGCAAACTTTAGATTAGCTGCCTCAAGTGCCACAAGTTGTACAGACAAATAAGAACATACTGCAGGCTAATTTGCTCGGATTCCCTCTGTGCACCATTGTAAATGAGGAGTAACTCTAGAAACTGAATGAGTATAAAATTTCTGTGTAAACAGGTCAGTCAAACACACGTATCAGAGTCCATGAAGCATTTATTTAGAGTCTTTGTAATGGCTACTCTTCAAATTACATTTGCAAGAAGGGAAACCCAGACCTTTTACATCATTCCCTAACATAAAGTTCTATACAGTTATAGAATCATAGAATAGTTAGGGTTCCAAAGGACCTTAAGATCATCTAGTTCCAACCGCCCTCCCATGGGCAGGGACACCTCACACTAAACCATGTCACCCAAGGCTTCGTCCAACCTGGCCTTGAACACCGTCAGGGATGGAGCATTCACAGCCTCCCTGGGCAACCCATTCCAGTGCCTCACCACCCTGACAGGAAAGAATTTCTTCCTTATATCCAATCTAAACTTCCCCTGTTTAAGTTTGAACCCATTACCCCTTGTCCTATCAATACAGTCCCTAATGAAGAGTCCCTCGCAAGCATCCCCATAGGTCACATATTTCAAATGTGATGGACAGAACTTGTAATGCTGTTTCTTTGTCTTACGGAAGCAACTTGAAGCCATATTTGAGTACTTTCTGTATTCTTTCACTGCAATTTAAACTAACTGCACCTGTGCTTTGCATTTACAGAGCTGCATTAAAATGCTGAGAGTGTTAGAAAAACAAGTTTATACTCTTGCACGCTTGACAAGCAAAACAAACATACTTTTTCTTAATTTTGGTTTTAATCTCTACTTACAACAAATGGAAAATTAGTGCCACCTTGTCATGCTTTAAACACAGCCTGTAACTCAGAACCACACACCTATTTGCTCACCACCTTTCCACTTACCCCTCTCCAGGCATGATTGGAAGGACAATCAAAAGAATGTAAAACCCATGGTTTGAGATGAGAACAGTTTAATAAATAAAGTACAGTATAATACTACTACTAATAAGGGGAATAACAAGGAGAAATAAAACTAAAGAGGAAAAAAAAAACCACCAAAAAACACCAATCAATAAGCATCAATGATGCACAATACAATTGCTCACCACCTGCCAACCGATACCCAGACTGATCCAAGCAGCGATCTGCCCTTCTGGGTAACTCCCCTCAGTTTGTATATCGGGTATGACGTGTTGTGCTATGGATTACCTGTTTGGCTAGTTTGAGTCAGGTGTCCTGTCTCTGCTTCCTTCCGACTTCTTGTGCCCCTCCTCACTGACAGAGCATGAGAGACTGAAAAGTCCTTGATCAGAATAAGTGCTACTTAGCAACAACAAAATCATTCCTATGTTTTCAGCATTATTCTCAGACTGAAGTCAAAACACAGCACTGCAGTAACTATTAGTAAGAAAACTAACTATGCCTGCGCAGAAACCACGAAGCATCTAATCTAAAGGTCATTGAGAATGCATCAAGACATATCTAGGAGTTTTGATGTCAAAATAGTTTTGAAAAAGCACCACAAATTATTGTGTGTGAAGTGTTGATTTGGATAATACATGGTAAATAAGAGCTAGTAAAAAAAAAAAATCTTAAAAAAAGTTGACAAACATATAGAAACAAGTGTTAATGTATAATGTGATTCTGTGGGGAAAAACATTATAACTAAATGCAACTGACATATAGGAGAGAAAAGTTAAAGTTCTGTTATGAACTTTCCTCTTCTGAGCTTTAATATTCTTACAAAGTAGGACTAAGCAATTAAAATTAGTATGTAAATATGAAGAAAGTAAATCATGCTTTTTAAGAGGAGGTGAGTCAATTAAAATTATTATTTATTGAAATCTTTTTTTCATCATTTCTAAAACCAGCCATCTGGTAATATTAAAGGAAAAGCTGACTCTCTCTTTACAAGGTACCAATTTGAATTTCAAAATCATAAGATTGATTCATAATTGCTTGAAGTTTGAACATTATTCCAGTTACCAGCAATCAGCTGTTTAAAAATAGTGCCCTTAAATCATAGATCTATATTTTTTTCTGGGCCATTTTCCCCTTAAATTTGACTTGACATTTAAAACATCAGCTTTTTTACAGTGTGCATCCCATCTGCAATTATGCTGCAGCCCACTCAGCCACTCAGCTCTGTCCTTGCTATAGCAATAAACCTGTTAAAAGAACCTGTGCTTATGGATAAAATTGATGGCAATCCAGCAGACACGCACAAAAGCTAAAGAATGAAAGAACAAAAGAAAAAAGCTAAAGTACGAAAATTTGTTAAATAACTGGACCTCCTTACAGACACCCATTACACCATATGGTGTGGTATATAGTATTTATACAAGAAAGGCATATTATATAGTGGAGCCTCTCCCCTGCTTCAGTAATTACAGGATCAACAGTAATCAAGAATACAAGAATATTAACATAGTGGAGGCATTCAGTTTATCTAATCTCATACATTTCATTTCTAGTATGGAACAGCAAATTAGTAATAGTGCTTTGTCATTTGTCAGTTTGAGCAATCCCAGGCACAGCTACAGGTTGGGCAAAGAAGAGATTCAGAGCAGCCCTGCAGAGAAGGACTTGGGGGTTTTGGTCGATGAGAAAATGAGCATGAGCAGGCAGTGTGCTCTTGCAGCCCAGAAAGCCAACCGTATCCTGGGCTGCATGAAAAGGAGCGTGACCAGCAAGTCGAAGGAGGTGATCCTGCCCCTCTACTCTGCTCTTGTGAGACCTCACTTGGAGTATTGTGTGCAGTTCTGGTGTTCTCAACATATGTCCTGGGTTCAGCAGTAGCAGTCATTTTTCTCCTTAGTAGCTGGGGCAGCGCTGTGTTTTGACTTTTGGCCTGGGAACAGAGCTGATAACAACGATGATTTACTGTGATCTAGGACTTTCTAAGCCTCATGCTCTGCCAGGGAAGAGGGGAAGCTGGGAGGAAGCAGAGACAGGGCACCTGACCCAAACTGACCAAAGACGTATTTCATACCACAGCACGTCATGCCCAGCATGTAACTGAGACTTACCCAGAAGGGCTAGGGACTGCAGGATTGGTCAGTGCTTGGTAGGGTGGGGTGAGTTATCAGTCGGCTGGTACTGAGGTGTTGTATTCTCTTCCCTTGTTATTTCCCTTATCATTATTATCACTGGTGGTAGCAGTAGTGATTTGTGTTATACTTTAGTTACTAAACTGTTCTTATCTCAACCCATGGGAGTTGCATCCTTTTCGATTCTCCTTTGTCCCTCTGGGAGTAGGGGGAGGGCAAGAAGGGAGGAAGTGAGCGAACAACCTGGTTGGCTGGGTTTAAACCATGACAACAGATAAAGGACAAGGAACTGCTGGAACAAGAAACAGCATTACAAGTTCTGTCCATCACATTTGAAAAATCATGGCAGTCATGTGAAGTTCCTGATGACTGGAAAAAGGGAAATACAACCCCCATTTTCAAGAAGGGGAAAATGGATGACCCAGGGAATTACAGACCAGTCACTCTCACCTCTGTGCCTGGCATGTCATGCATGGAAAGCATGCTAAGGCACATGAAAAACACCAAGGTGGTTGGTGACAGCCAAGCATGGCTTCACTAAGGTGGAATCCTGCCTGACCAATTTGGTGGCCTTCTATGCTGGGGATATCGAACTGATGGACAGAGGTAGAGCAGTTGATGTCATCTGCCTGGACTTGTGCAAAGCATTCAACACTGTCCCACACAACATCCTCGTCTCTATATTGGAGAGACATCAATTTGATAGGTGAACCACTCGGTGAACAAAGAACTGGCTGGATGGCTGCACACAAAGAGTTGTGGTCAATGGTTCAGTGTCCAGCTGGAGACCAGTAACAAGTGGTGTCCCTCAAGGATCAGTGTTGGGACCAGTCTTGTTCAACATCTTTTCTGGTGTCCCCAACATAAAAAGGACAAGGAACTGTTGGAACAAGCCCAGAGGATGGCCACAAGGATGATCAAGGGACTGGAGCAGCTCCCGTATGAAGACAGGTTGAGAAAGTTGGGGCTGTTCAGCCTGGAGAAGAGAAGGCTGCATGGAGACCTCATAGCAGCCTTCCAGTATCTAAAGGGGGCCTATGGGGATGCTTGGGAAGGACTCTTCATTAGGGACTGTATTGATAGGACAAGGGGTAATGGGTTCAAACTTAAGCAGGGGAAGTTTAGATTGGATATAAGGAAGAAATTCTTTCCTCTCAGGGTGATGAGGCACTGGAATGGGTTGCCCAGGGAGGCTGTGATTGCTCCATCCCTGACGGTGTGCAAGGACACGTTGGAGAGAGCCTTGGGTGACATGGTTTAGTGTGAGGTGTCCCTGCCCATGGGAGGGCGGTTGGAACTAGATGATCTTAAGGTCCTTTTCCAACCCTAATTATTCTATGATTCTGTGATTCTATAAAATATTTTCATACACAACTTCGTTAAGAACAGAATCATGGGACAGGAAAGGAATACATATCTCTGAGTTCTTACCTTAATCATAAGAACCTTTTTTGTCATTTTCTCTTTGCTTTCAATATATGACATGATTTCTGCAGTTAGAAGCTCTGATTGTAGCATGGATCCTAAACATGAGGTCAGGTCTTAGATGTCATTTTGCATATGTACAAATAGATGAAGTTAGGTTACAAATGTTATTTCAATTTCTAACAGTCCTATATTTCAGCTGTTTGATTTTACAATTTAATTGCATGGTAAAATTCACATTATAGCTATTGAATTGCATATATTATATACAAGAGTAGTTTGGTGCTCCTGATTCCGATGGAAATACATTTCGGGTAATAAAATGTGAAGCCGTCTGTGGTTTCTAGGCTTCATGTCTCAGGGTTTAGACATGTTGGATGTCCTTTAGGCTTAGTTTATGCAATATAATGCATTGACGATATAGCAGAAGAGGAATGCCAGAAGAAAACAGTGTCTCATCAGCATCTTCCTTGCTTGGCCTTGCTTTATGACTGCACCAGGGTGCCAGGAGCCATTGAGCTTATCCTTAGGAGTAGGCAGGGCAGGGTTGTGGTGTATCTGCAAACCTGCATCCTACTGCATCCCTGGAGCTAAGACTGGTGACCCAAGGCTAAGGTCTAAAATGAGGCTCCCAAAAGGCTGGAATGGGAGGGCCAGACAGCTTTGTTTATGCCCTCAGGGGGGAGGACAGTAAGGTGAGCACCTCCCTACCCTGAACCACTTCTGCCACTGAAGGATCATCTTGCATGGAATAATTCCTCATCTTGCTTTCTTTTCTTGTTTGAGAGGATTCTTAGTATGTCTGCATTTACACCTACAGAAGTTGTTTTCAGTGCAGAGCAGAAGTTTCAGGTTCAGGTAAATACAACAGTTTTACAGAATCCATCTTTTAAACAGCGGGTACCAAGTTCACAAACTATTATCAACCGTGCAAAATATTGCCTGGTCAGAGACAGAAACCAGATTTTGTTCTCAAAGCTGCTTTTGAAATCATGATAACATACACAAATACGTTAAAGTAAATTCAGATTATGTTGGCGTATTCCGGAAAGCTTAGGGGAATTAAAATATATATATAATTAAAATTAAGAACAATTTAATAACACTTCATATTTAAGTATTAATTTCCTTTCCAAGTATCCCAAAACTATTATGTGTTTCTGTCTAGTAATGAAAGCCTACTATTTGTGAAATGAAATGTGTCATCTTATCTGCCATAGCCCTGTAAACTAGTTTGCACAGAAAATAAGATATATTTCTTTCTTTGCAAGGTCAAAAGTTTGCAATTGTAGGATACAAAGGGAAAATGGGTACTGGGATCTGGCTGGAAACAGAGAATAACCATTTGTTGTCTATTGAAACGTTCCAAAGAATCTCTTTGTTTGCTAGGAGTGGTTAGTGTATTATTCTCAGGGCCCATTTGAATGATGAAATTGGACTGAACAATGTATAAACAATGCATTGAAGTAGATAAACATGAACTTTTCTTAAATTCAGTTACAAAAAATATTACCAAGGCACTTCATTTACATTTATTTTATATCACAATTTTTGTCTGCATAATAAGGAGAATTTTTCTATAGTTTCCTTGTGCTTTACTGGTTCCTCTGAAAGTTACATATGGTTTTGCAAATGCTTTCATTTCAGAATCAATGTTTTCTTTGGAAACTGATGTATTTCTAACAATTTGAAACTGCAAAGCAATTATGAAGGATATAGCTTCACAGTCATTGCAAGAAAATTTCCACTTTTGAAACCCTTTTTCAAATCCTGTTATGGATTTCATTTTAAGTACATTATCTCAGACATCTTTTTCAACAATTTATTCCTTATTAATTTGAACAAATAAAACATTTAGCAAATTAGTTTGAAATGTAAAAAAAAAAATAAAATTCTAGCGATATTACAACACAGTATTCAAAATATCTTTTTCTGTTTCCTCTGTCAAATCTGAAGTTCATTTTGTTTGTCTCATCTTTAAACTTGGCTGTTGAAGAAAATAATAAACATTGTGTACCATTTGCTTTGGACAATACATGGTATAACTTAGATACACTTAATTGACATTTGACACTGTCCTGGATGACAGGTGTCCTTTCTCATGGCAGGAGTGTTGGAACTAAATGATCTTCAAGGTCCCTTCCAAAACAGACTTTTCTATGATTCTGTGAAGGACATTGAATACCATCAATTTGTGAAGGATTTTGATGTTTATCAGTAAATACCAGAAAGTTGTGTACTACCAATTCCTATGCTAAATACATAAGTATTTGGTGCTTCTGAGAGGTAATCAACAATAAACTAGAAAACTCAATTCACACAGAGCTATAAAGTTTAGACATATGTAAGAAGAAAAATGCAGTTTGTCCAAAATCCTCTTCAAACTCCTCTTTTTTGCCTAGTTTGAGTTTAATTAAAAGAAAAAAAAAAAGATAAAAGAAAAAGTGGCTGCCACTTTTCCCCACTGTCATGGGGAAAAAAATCCCAAACATTCTTTTTCTTTATTGATTGTTTTTTGGTTCTTAACTTCTTGATTTTACCTGCTGTAGTTACAGAAAAATGCCATAATATTTCCTGCAGCCAAATACTCTTCAAGCCTAACAGTCTTTCCTTCATCCTCAACAGTTGAAGAAAAGGAACAGCTATGTGCATTGGTACTTGTAAATTCCTAGCCAAATTTGTTTCTAAGGAAACTGTACTAAATAAAGTTTAAGACTCTTTCATCAAGGCTACAGCATCAGTCTGTCCTGGGGAGATGGATTTGGTTTCATTTTTGTCATTCCATCAGGATGATAAAAGCAGCAGTTTAGAGTAATTTTAACATCCTATCTGTGTCACTTTTCACTGAGTTTGTAAAACTGCTTTGTGGATTATTTTTCCTTTGTCCACTGGTGGTTAATTTCCTTTAATCCCAAGTCTTCCAACCTTTGAAACACTTCTGCTGCACAGAGTTAGCCTCTTTCTTTCTAAATTATTCTTCTTCACACCTAAATGTTCTTTCACTCTGTATAGTCCACAAAAATAGGTTGTTCTCTAGAAGCAAACATTTCCACATTTCACACCATTTATATACACAAAAGCACTGAGAGCCCAGCCTCTTCATAGGTGTAATTTCATTGCAGAAGGTATTGACACAATAGGTTCAATTAATTTGCTCCTTGTTGCACCCATTTGAATTGCTTTGAGATATCCTGCCTGATGTCCACCTGTGGGTGCAGAATGCCACATATCTCGTTGTCCTGGGTTCATCAGTAGCAGTCATGTTTCTCCTTTGTGGTAGCTGGTGCAGTGCTGTGTTTTGACTTCCAGCCTGGGAACAGTGTTGGTGAAGCCGATGTTTTCGGTTGTTGCTAAGTGATGTTTACCCTGACCAAGGACTCTGTGAGGCTCATGCTCTGCCAGGGAGGAGGGGAAGCTGTGAGGAAGCAGAGATGAGGCGCCTGACCCGGGCTAGCCAGGGAGGTATTCCATACCACAGCACGTCAGGCCCGGGGTGGGGGGTAACGGGGAGTTACCCGGAAGGACACGGGCTTCCGGGTGGGACTCGTTTCTTGGCCGGTGGTATCGTATTCTCTTCCCTTGTTATTTTCCCTTATCATTGTTGTAGTTGATTGTAGCGGTGGTGATTTGTTGCTGGACTGTTCTTGTCTCAACCCGTAGGAGTTGCACTCTTTCTTTCCCCATTCCTCCGGGGAGAGAGGGGAAGGGGCGGTCCTCAATTGTTGTCTCCTTCACTGGGAGCTCCCTCCGGGAGAGGGGAAGGGGAAGAATAAAAACACTCCAGCAAATCATTTTTCTGTGGGACTTACATAAATGTTTAAAGTTAAACACAGATTCAGGGTGCTTGTGAATAGGTAAGGTATCCCTGCACTACTGGAGTCTGTTCAGTAAAACCGTTCATTTGTCCTCACAACTGATAAAATAAGGACCAAAATACCCACTTCACACTTTTTCAGGGAAAACAACAAACATCCTCCTAAATCTACAGTGCAGAAATAAAACAAACCACAGAACAGAAAAAGAATCCAAAACTAAGAAATGAGATTGTATGATCAGGGAATTAAAATATTCACAAATATGTTATTGCTTTTGTTTGTTCCAAAATGCCAGTATCAGTAAGTATACTGAAAAGTATATACTTACTTATTTTTTTCCCCATTTGCCTTTTTTTTATGTACATGCTTGTTTCCTTCTAGTTGGTTGAGATCTACTTTGTATATTGACTCTTGCCCAGAGCCCACACTAGAAGAGAAGTGTGAGGGGGAAGTGTAGAGAGAAGCCACTACATGCTGCCCATGACCCCTGTCCCTGTGCCACTTGATTCCTTGCTGAAGAGACCAAGCGTGGCCAGGAAAGAAAGTAAGGTGGTTAAGAGAGGAGTTCGGAGTTCGGGTGAAGCTGACCCTGGGAAAGGGGACTTGTTTCCCACCACCCAAATCAGTAATTAAATATTTATTTTATTTGACAATAGAGTCAGTTTTCCCAAAATTGAGCCTGCTTTTCCTGCAATGGTAATTGGTACCTTATCTCCAAATCTCTTTCTAGACACTTGAGATTTTTCATTCTTTTTTCTTCCTGCTTACTCCACCACTTCTGTCTTCCTTGGGTGATTGGAGGAGTGAGCATGAAGCTGAGTGGGAATTTGGCTGTTTACCAAGGCTAACCAACCACAAAATCTCAGTTCAAGATACACATAAGTTTTTTCTGCACCCTGCAAAAGGAATTATAGTAAAACTTCATCTCAGTTATAAGCTTCAAAATTAAGGGTTATTCCACACTATCTCTGAAAAAATGACATATATAAATACCTCTAGTTATGGAAATGTCCGACGTTAAAATCAGATAATAACTTACCCAACAAAATGAATTCTATTCATTTCCACATTCTTTTCTTTTTCCTTTTTCCCCAAGTCTTGACTTTTCTTTGTCATTTTCTCTTAGTTTTGTGTTTTTTTTAATCTGAATTTGACTCCTTATTTTCCTCTGGTTTTAGTATCATGAAGGATATACTCAAATAAACTTTAACCCCCATGTACTATCATGGACAAGATTTCAGCCATATGTACAATAAACCACATCTTTAAACAACACATAGGACTGTAGCTCCATTAGTGTCCGTTAGTGTAACTAAGCTGTTACATAGTAACAGAATTCTTCATGGTACTTAATGGAGCTCATCATTTCACATATAATCAACTGATAAATTAATTAACTGTGCTCAGACTAAGGGCGTCTGAATAATAAACTCTTGGCGTGGGAGTCA
>NW_026641878.1:0-1222 GCF_028554395.1 Pezoporus wallicus | reverse complement strand
CTCTTCGGAGCTTTCTCTCGGCTGCCGAGCAGCACAGTGAGTAGAGCACGAACGGTTGCCGTCTGCTCCCAGATCCGAAGAGCCAGGAGGGAAAGCATGTGCTGGGCATCTTCAGCACACAGTCAGCTTTGCAACGGTGTCACCATCATTGCTGTCGCTCCTCGGTGTCATACCTAAAGGTCCATTTGAATGCACCCTCTTCGGAGCTTGCTCTCGGCTGCCCAGCAGCACAGTGAGTAGAGCACGAACAGTTGCCGTCTGCTCCCACAATCGAAGAGCCAGGAGGGAAAGCTGGTGCTCTGAATCTTCAGCACACAGTCAGCTTTGACCCAGTGCGTCCATAATTGCTGTCGCTCCTCACTTTCATACCTAGAAGTTCATTTGAATCCAACTTCTCTGCTCGTTGCTCTTGGCTGCCCAAAAGCACAGTCAGTAGAGCATGAACGTCTGGCCTCTGCTCCCAGAGCCGAAGAGCCCGGAGGGAAAGCATGTGCTGGGCATCTTCAGCACACAGTCAGCTTTGCAACGGTGTCACCATCATTGCTGTCGCTCCTCGGTTTCATACCTAAAAGTCCATTTGAATGCAACTTCTCCAAAGCTTGTTCTCGGCTGCCCAGTGGGACAGTGATTAGTGCATGAACGTCTGGCCTCTGCTCTTAGAGCCGAAGAGCCAGGAGGGAAAGCATGTGCTGGGCATCTTCAGCACACAGTCAGCTTTGCAACGGTGTCACCATCATTGCTGTCGCTCCTCGCTTTCATACCTAAAGGTCCATTTGAAAGCACCCTCTTCGGAGCTTGCTCTCGGCTGCCCAGCAGCACAGTGAGTAGAGCATGAACGGTTGCCGTCTGCTCCCACAGTCGAATAGCCAGGAGGGAAAGCATGTGCTGGGCATCTTCAGCACACAGTCAGCTTTGCAACGGTGTCACCATCATTGCTGTCGCTCCTCGGTTTCATGTGTAAAATTCCATTTGAATGCAACGTCTCCAAAGCTCGTTCTCGGCTGCCCAGGGGCACAGTGATTAGTGCATGAACGTCTGGCCTCTGCTCTTAGAGCCGAAGAGCCAGGATGGAAAACATGTGCTGGGCATCTTCAGCACACAGTCAGCTTTGCAACGTTGTCACCATCATTGCTGTCGCTCCTCGGTTTCATACTTAAAAGTCCATTTGAGTGCAACCTCTCCGAAGCTTGTTCTCGGCTGCCCAGGGGCAGAGCGATTAGTG
>NW_026641877.1:0-817 GCF_028554395.1 Pezoporus wallicus | reverse complement strand
TTGAGACCCCATTGGGGAACCCATTGAGACCCATTGGGGAACCCCATTGAGACCCCATTGGGGAACCACCATTGAGACCGCGCTGAGACCCCATTGAGACCCCGTTGGGGAACCTCCATTGAGACCTCATTGGGGGACCCCATTGAGACCCCATTGGGGAACCCCATTGAGACCCCATTGGGGAACCTCCATTGAGACCCCATTGGGGAACCCCATTGAAGAACATCCATTGAGACCCCATTGGGGAACCCATTGAGACCCCATTGAGGAGCATCCATTGAGACCCCATTGGGGAACCCCATTGAGACCCCATTGGGGAACCCATTGAGACCCCATTGAGGAACCCATTGAGACCCCATTGAAGAACATCCATTGAGACCCCATTGGGGAACCCTATTGAGACCCCATTGGGGAACCCATTGAGACCCCATTGAAGAACATCCATTGAGACCCCATTGGGGAACCCATTGAGACCCCATTGAGGAGCATCCATTGAGACCCCATTGGGGAACCTCCATTGAGACCCCATTGGGGAACCCTCCCCATTGGGGAACCCTATGAGACCCCATTGAGGAACCCATTGGGAAGGAGACCCCATTGGGGAGCCGACCCCATTGGGGAACACTATTGAGACCCCATTGAAGAACATCCATTGAGACCCCATTGGGGAACCCATTGAGACCCCATTGAGGAACCCATTGAGACCCCATTGAAGAACATCCATTGAGACCCCATTGGGGAACCCTATTGAGACCCCATTGGGGAACACTATTGAGACCCCATTGAAGAACATCCATTGAGACCCCATTGGGGAACC
>NW_026641876.1:0-7984 GCF_028554395.1 Pezoporus wallicus | reverse complement strand
AAAGAGTCAGTATTGTGCAAAACAAGGGTTAGATATAGCTCAAGCCAGTTTAGAAATAGGTAAGAAAAGCTTAAACCAGGCTAGAAACTTCCATAAATCATTCAGAAATTGCCAAAAAAGGAATAAAACCTGCAAAAAATGGGCAAAAATAAGACAAGAATGACCAGCAATTGCTTAGAAATAAAAAAGATTTAAAATGGGTTATAAAGAAGCAAAAATGGCTTAAACCAAGTCAGGGAAGGGCAAAAACGGGTTAGAAATAGAAATAAATTGGTAAGAAATGTTGAAAAATGGTTTGAAAATGGCAAAAATGGCTTAAAATGAGTCAGTATTGCGCAAAAAAGGGTTAGAAATAGCTCAAGCCAGTTTAGAAATAGGTAACAAAAGCTTAAACCAGGCTAGAAACTTCCATGAATAATTCAGAAATTGCCATAAAATGGCTTCAAATGGGCAAGAAATTGGCAAAAAATAAGATAAGAATGACCAGCAATTGTTTAGAAATAGTCAAAAAACACTTAAAATGGGTTAGAAAGGGCCAAAAATGGTTTAAGCCAAGTGAGGAAAAGGCAAAACCAGGTTAGAAAGAAATTGGTAAGACCTGGACAGAAAGGCTTTGGGAATGGCCAAAATGGCTTAAAAAGAGTCAGTATTGCGCAAAAAAAAGGGTTAGATATAGCTCAAGCCAGTTTAGAAATAGGTAAGAAAAGCTTAAACCAGACTAGAAACTTCCATAAATAGTTCAGAAATTGCCAAAAATGGCATACTTCAAAAATGGGCAAGAAATTGTTTAGAAATAGCCAAAAAAGACTTAAACCAGGCTAGAAACTAAAATAGTTCAGACCAGCAATTGTTTAGAAATAGAAATAGCCAAAAAAAGATTTAAAATGGGTTAGAAAAAGCCAAAAATGGTTTAAACCAAGTCAGGAAAGGGCAAAATCAAGTTAGCAATAGAAAGAAAATCGTAGGAACTGGACGAAAGGGTTTGGGAATGGCCAAAATGGCAAGTCAGTAATTGGGCAAAAAAATGGGTTAGAAATAGTTAAAATAGAAATAGAAAAGCTTAAACCAGGCTAGAAATGGCAGAAACTGTTCAAAGTCAAAAATGGCATAAAACTGGTGAGAAATTGGTAAAAATAAGAATGACCAGCAATTGTTTAGAAATAGGAAAAAAACCAAGTGGAGAAATAGGATTTAGCAAAAAAACCAAAGAAATGGTTTGGAAATGGCCAAAAAGGGCAAAAATGAGTTAGGGAATGGCAAATGACTTAAGAAGAATTAAAAAAAGGGCAAAAAAAAACTTAAAAGGGTTAGAAAAATAGTCTAAAATAATTTAGAAATAGCTCAAAACAGTTTAGAAATAGCTAAAAAAGCAAACCAGGCTAGAAATGGCAAGAAACTGTTCAGACTTAGTCAAAAATGGCATAAAACTGGTAAGAAATTGGCAAAAATAAGATAAGAATGACCAGCAATTGTTTAGAAATAGCCAAAAAAGACTTAAAATGGGTTAGAAAGGGCCAAAAATGGTTTAAACCAAGTGAGGAAAGGGCAAAACCAGGTTAGAAATAGAAAGAAATTGGTAAGAACTGGACAGAAAGGGTTTGGGAATGGCCAAAATGGCTTAAAAAGAGTCAGTATTGCGCAAAAAAGGGTTAGATATAGCTCAAGCCAGTTTAGAAATAGGTAAGAAAAGCTTAAACCAGGCTAGAAACTTCCATAAATAGTTCAGAAATTGCCAAAAATGGAATAAAACCTGCAAGAAATGAGCAAAATTAAGACAAGAATGACCAGCAATTGTTTAGAAATAGCCAAAAAAAGATTTAAAATGGGTTAGAAAAAGCCAAAACTGGTTTAAACCAAGTCAGGAAAGGGCAAAAATGGTTTAGAAATAAATTAGAAAGAAATTGGTAAGAACTGCACAGAAAGGTTTTGGGAATGGCCAAAATGACTTTAAAAGAGTCAGTATTGGGCAAAAAAATGGTTAGAAATAGCTCAAGCCAGTTTAGAAATAGGTAACAAAAGCTTAAACAGGCTAGAAACTTCCATAAATAGTTCACATTTAGACAAAAAAGGAATAAAAGCTGCAAGAAATTGGCAAAAATAAGATAAGAATGACCAGCAATTGTTTAGAAATAGCCAAAAAAGACTTAAAATGAGTTAGAAAGGGCCAAAAATGGTTTAAACCAAGTGAGGAAAAGGCAAAACCAGGTTAGAAATAGAAAGAAATTGGTAAGAACTGGACAGAAAGGGTTTGGGAATGGCCAAAATGGCTTAAAAAGAGTCAGTATTGCGCAAAAAAAAAGGGTTAGATATAGCTCAAGCCAGTTTAGAAATAGGTAAGAAAAGCTTAAACCAGACTAGAAACTTCCATAAATAGTTCAGAAATTGCCAAAAATGGCATCAAATGGGCAAGAAATGGGCAAAAATAAGACAAGAATGACCAGCAATTGTTTAGAAATAGAAAAAAAAAACTTAAAAGTGTCAGAAAGAGCCAAAAATGGTTTAAACCAGGTTAGAAAATGGCAAAAATGGTTTAGAAACAGAAAGAAATTGGTAAGAACTGCACAGAAAGGTTTTGGGAATGGCCAAAATGACTTAAAAAGAGTCAGTATTGGGCAAAAAAATGGTTAGAAATAGCTCAAGCCAGTTTAGAAATAGGTAAGAAAAGCTTAAACCAGGCTAGAAACTGGCAAGAAATATTCAGAAATTACCAAAAATGGCATAAAATTACAAAAAATAGGCAAAAATAAGATAAGAATGACCAGCAATTGTTTAGAAATAGCCAAAAAAGACTTAAAATGAGTTAGAAAGGGCTAAAAATGGTTTAAACCAAGTGAGGAAAGGGCAAAACCAGGTTAGAAATAGAAAGAAATTGGTAAGAACTGGACAGAAAGGGTTTGGGAATGGCCAAAATGGCTTAAAAAGAGTCAGTATTGTGCAAAAAAGGGTTAGATATAGCTCAAGCCAGTTTAGAAATAGGTAAGAAAAGCTTAAACCAGGCTAGAAACTTCCATAAATCATTCAGAAATTGCCAAAAATGGAATAAAACCTGCAAGAAATGGGCAAAAATAAGACAAGAATGACCAGCAATTGTTTAGAAATAGCCAAAAAAAGATTTAAAATGGGTTATAAAGAAGCAAAAATGGCTTAAACCAAGTCAGGAAAGGGCAAAAACGGGTTAGAAATAGAAATAAATTGGTAAGAAATGTTGAAAAATGGTTTGAAAATGGCCAAAATGGCTTAAAAAGAGTCAGTATTGCGCAAAAAAAGGGTTAGAAATAGCTCAAGCCAGTTTAGAAATAGGTAACAAAAGCTTAAACCAGGCTAGAAACTTCCATAAATAGTTCAGAAATTGCCAAAAATGGCTTCAAATGGGCAAGAAATGGGCAAAAATAAGATAAGAATGACCAGCAATTGTTTAGAAATAGTCAAAAAAGACTTAAAATGGGTTAGAAAGGGCCAAAAATGGTTTAAACCAAGTGAGGAAAGGGCAAAAACAGGTTAGAAATAGAAAGAAATTGGTAAGAACTGGACAGAAAGGGTTTGGGAATGGCCAAAATGGCTTAAAAAGAGTCAGTATTGCGCAAAAAAGGGTTAGATATAGCTCAAGCCAGTTTAGAAATAGGTAAGAAAAGCTTAAACCAGGCTAGAAACTTCCATAAATAGTTCAGAAATTGCCAAAAATGGCTTAAAACTGGCAAGAAATGGGCAAAAATAAGATAAGAATGACCAGCAATTGTTTAGAAATAGCCAAAAAAACTTAAAATGGTTTAGGTTAGAAAAAGCAAAAATAAAAAGTCAGGAAAGGGCAAAAACCAGTTAGCTTAAAATGAGTCAGAAAAAGCCAAGAAATGCAAGAAAAGCTTAAACCAGGCTAGGCTTAGAAAAAAAAATGGAAAACCTGCAAGAAATGGCCAAAAAGAAGACAAGAATGACCAGCAATTGTTTATTAAAAATGGTTTAAACCAAGTGAGGAAAGGGCAAAACCAGGTTAGAAATAGAAAGAAATTGATAAGAACTTGACAGAAAGGGTTTGAAAATGGCAAAAATGGCTTAAAATGAGTCAGTATTGCGCAAAAAAGGGTTAGAAATAGCTCAAGCCAGTTTAGAAATAGGTAACAAAAGCTTAAACAGGCTAGAAACTTCCATAAATAGTTCAGAAATTGCCAAAAATGGAATACAACCTGCAAGAAATGGGAAAAATAAGACAAGAAAATAGCCAAAAAAGACTTAAACCAGGCTAGAAACTTCCATAAATAGTTCAGATTTAGCCAAAAAAAGAATAAAACCTGCAAGAAATGGCCAAAAATAAGAATGACCAGCAATTGCTTAGAAATAGCCAAAAAAAAAATTTAAAATGGGTTAGAAAAAGCCAAAAATGGTTTAAACCAAGTCAGGAAAGGGCAAAAATGGGTTAGAAATGACAGGAAATTAGTAAGAACTGGACAAAAATGGTTTGGAAATGGCCAAAACGACTTAAAAAGAGATAGAAGTGCGCAAAAAAAGGGTTAGGAATAGTCTAACCCAGTTTAGAAATAGCTACGAAAACTTAAAGCAAACTAGAAATGGCAAGAAACTGTTCAGACTTAGTCAAAAATGGCATAAAACTGGTGAGAAATTGGCAAAAATAAGATAAGAATGACCAGCAATTGTTTAGAAATAGCCAAAAAAGACTTAAAATGGGTTAGAAAGGGCCAAAAATGGTTTAAACCAAGTGAGGAAAGGGCAAAACCAGGTTAGAAATAGAAAGAAATTGGTAAGAACTGGACAGAAAGGGTTTGGGAATGGCCAAAATGGCTTAAAAAGAGTCAGTATTGAGCAAAAAAAGGTTAGATATAGCTCAAGCCAGTTTAGAAATAGGTAAGAAAAGCTTAAACCAGGCTAGAAACTTCCATAAATAGTTCAGAAATTGCCAAAAATGGAATAAAACCTGCAAAAAATGGGCAAAAATAAGACAAGAATGACCAGCAATTGTTTAGAAATAGCCAAAAAAGACTTAAAATGGGTTAGAAAGGGCCAAAAATGGTTTAAACCAAGTCAGGAAAGGGCAAAAGCAGGTTAGAAATAGAAAGAAATTGGTAAGAACTGGACGGAAGGGTTTTAAGCCAAAATGGCTTAAAAAGAGTCAGTATTGCGCAAAAAAAAAAGGGTTAGAAATAGCTCAAGCCAGTTTAGAAATAGGTAAGAAAAGCTTAAACCAGGCTAGAAACTTCCATAAATAGTTCAGAAATTGCCAAAAATGGCTTAAAACTGGCAAGAAATGGGCAAAAATAAGATAAGAATGACCAGCAATTGTTTAGAAATAGCCAAAAAAGACTTAAAATGTGTTAGAAAGAGCCAAAAATGGTTTAAACCAAGTGAGGAAAGGGCAAAACCCAGGTTAGAAACAGAAAGAAACTGGTAAGAACTGGACAGAAAGGGTTTGGGAATGGCCAAAATGGCTTAAAAAGAGTCAGTATTGCGCAAAAAAAAAGGGTTAGATATAGCTCAAGAAGTTTAGAAATAGGTAAGAAAAGCTTAAACATAGAAACTTCCATAAATAGTTCAGAAATTGCCAAAAATGGCTTCAAATGGGCAAGAAATGGGCAAAAATAAGGTAAGAATGACCAGCAATTGTTTAGAAATAGCCAAAAAAAACTTAAAAGGGTCAGAAAGAGCCAAAAATGGTTTAAACCAAGTTAGGAAAGGGCAAAAATGGTTTAGAAACAGAAGAACTGGAAAAAGGTTTGGGAATGAAAAATGGCTGAAAAAGGTTTTGGGAATGGCCAAAATGACTTTAAAAGAGTCAGTATTGGGCAAAAAAATGGTTAGAAATAGCTCAAGCCAGTTTAGAAATAGCTAGGAAAAGGTTAAACCAGGCTGAAAATGGCAAGAAACTGTTCAGAAAATGGCTTAAAAGAGTCAAAAAAAATGGTGCATAAAAAATAGGAAGAAATAGGCAAAAATAAGATAAGAATGACCAGCAATTGTTTAGAAATAGCCAAAAAAGACTTAAAATGAGTTAGAAAGGGCTAAAAATGGTTTAAACCAAGTGAGGAAAGGGCAAAACCAGGTTAGAAATAGAAAGAAATTGATAAGAACTTGACAGAAAGGGTTTGGGAATGGCCAAAATGGCTTAAAAAGAGTCAGTATTGTGCAAAACAAGGGTTAGATATAGCTCAAGCCAGTTTAGAAATAGGTAAGAAAAGCTTAAACCAGGCTAGAAACTTCCATAAATCATTCAGAAATTGCCAAAAAAGGAATAAAACCTGCAAAAAATGGGCAAAAATAAGACAAGAATGACCAGCAATTGCTTAGAAATAGCAAAAAAAGATTTAAAATGGGTTATAAAGAAGCAAAAATGGCTTAAACCAAGTCAGGGAAGGGCAAAAACGGGTTAGAAATAGAAATAAATTGGTAAGAAATGTTGAAAAATGGTTTGAAAATGGCAAAAATGGCTTAAAATGAGTCAGTATTGCGCAAAAAAGGGTTAGAAATAGCTCAAGCCAGTTTAGAAATAGCAATAAAAAATAGGGTTAGAAATAGGTTTTTAGAAATAGCTCAAGCCAGTTTAGAAATAGGTAACAAAAGCTTAAACCAGGCTAGAAACTTCCATGAATAATTCAGAAATTGCCATAAAATGGCTTCAAATGGGCAAGAAATTGGCAAAAATAAGATAAGAATGACCAGCAATTGTTTAGAAATAGTCAAAAAACACTTAAAATGGGTTAGAAAGGGCCAAAAATGGTTTAAGCCAAGTGAGGAAAAGGCAAAACCAGGTTAGAAAGAAATTGGTAAGACCTGGACAGAAAGGGTTTGGGAATGGCCAAAATGGCTTAAAAAGAGTCAGTATTGCGCAAAAAAAAAAAAGGGTTAGATATAGCTCATGCCAGTTCAGAAATAGGTAAGAAAAGCGTAAACCAGGCTAGAAACTTCCATAAATAGTTCAGAAATTGCCAAAAATGGCTTCAAATGGGCAAAAATAAGGTAAGAATGACTAGCAATTGTTTAGAAATAGCCAAAAAAAACTTAAAAGGGTCAGAAAGAGCCAAAAATGGTTTAAACCAGGTTAGAAAATGGCAAAAATGGTTTAGAAACAGAAAGAAATTGGTAAGAACTGCACAGAAAGGTTTTGGGAATGGCCAAAATGACTTTAAAAGAGTCAGTATTGGGCAAAAAAATGGTTAGAAATAGCTCAAGCCAGTTTAGAAATAGCTAGGAAAAGGTTAAACCAGGCTGAAAATGGCAAGAAACTGTTCAGACTTACTCAACAATGCATAAAATTACTAAGAAATAGGCAAAAATAAGATAAGAATGACCAGCAATTGTTTAGAAATAGCCAAAAAAGACTTAAAATGAGTTAGAAAGGGCTAAAAATGGTTTAAACCAAGTGAGGAAAGGGCAAAACCAGGTTAGAAATAGAAAGAAATTGATAAGAACTTGACAGAAAGGGTTTGGGAATGGCCAAAATGGCTTAAAAAGAGTCAGTATTGTGCAAAACAAGGGTTAGATATAGCTCAAGCCAGTTTAGAAATAGGTAAGAAAAGCTTAACAGGCTAGAAACTTCCATAAATCATTCAGAAATTGCCAAAAAAGGAATAAAACCTGCAAAAAATGGGCAAAAATAAGACAAGAATGACCAGCAATTGCTTAGAAATAGCAAAAAAAGATTTAAAATGGGTTATAAAGAAGCAAAAATGGCTTAAACCAAGTCAGGGAAGGGCAAAAACGGGTTAGAAATAGAAATAAATTGGTAAGAAATGTTGAAAAATGGTTTGAAAATGGCAAAAATGGCTTAAAATGAGTCAGTATTGCGCAAAAAAGGGTTAGAAATAGCTCAAGCCAGTTTAGAAATAGGTAACAAAAGCTTAAACCAGGCTAGAAACTTCCATGAATCATTCAGAAATTGCCATAAAATGGCTTCAAATGGGCAAGAAATTGGCAAAAATAAGATAAGAATGACCAGCAATTGTTTAGAAATAGTCAAAAAACACTTAAAATGGGTTAG
>NW_026641875.1:0-821 GCF_028554395.1 Pezoporus wallicus | reverse complement strand
ATCCCCAGTTCCAGCATCCCCAGTTCCAGCATCCCCAGCTCCAGCATCCCCAGTTCCAGCGTCCCCAGCTCCAGCGTCCCCAGTTCCAGCATCCCCAGCTCCAGCATCCCCAGTTCCAGCATCCCCTGCCCAGCATCCCGGCTCCAGCCTCCCCAGTTCCAGCGTCCCCAGCTCCAGCATCCCCAGTTCCAGTGTCCCCAGTTCCAGCATCCCCAGCTCCAGCATCCCCAGTTCCAGCTTCCCCAGCTCCAGCATCCCCAGCTCCAGCATCCCCAGTTCCAGTGTCCCCAGTTCCAGCATCCCCAGTTCCAGCATCCCCAGCTCCAGCATCCCCAGTTCCAGCATCCCCAGTTCCAGCATCCCCAGCTCCAGCATCCCCAGCTCCAGCATCCCCAGTTCCAGCATCCCCAGCTCCAGCATCCCCAGCTCCAGCATCCCCAGCTCCAGCATCCCCAGCTCCAGCATCCCCAGTTCCAGCATCCCCAGTTCCAGCATCCTCAGCTCCAGCATCCCCAGTTCCAGCATCCCCAGCTCCAGCATCCCCAGTTCCAGCATCCCCAGTTCCAGCATCCCCAGTTCCAGCATCCCCAGCTCCAGCATCCCCAGTTCCAGCTTCCCCAGCTCCAGCTTCCCCAGTTCCAGCGTCCCCAGTTCCAGCATCCTCAGCTCCAGCATCCCCAGCTCCAGTGGCCCCAGCTCCAGCGTCCCCAGCAGCATCCCCAGCTCCAGCATCCCCAGTTCCAGCATCCCCAGTTCCAGCATCCTCCAGCTCCAGCATCCCCAGCTCCAGCGTCCCCAGTTCCAGCATCCCCAGCTCCAGC
>NW_026641874.1:0-821 GCF_028554395.1 Pezoporus wallicus | reverse complement strand
CCAGGTCACCAGCGACTGGCCCTGACTTCCCTCCAGCCATCATCCCAACAGAGAATGAACTTGGAACATCATGGACCGAATGGACTCGGCAGCATTATAGGGATTGGTCCATGCACTAAGAAAATGATTTTTTTCCTCTTGGTCTGTATGTATATGGATGTATATATGTGGGAGAGCGATGGTGTATTGAAAATGTGGGATCTGAGCACGACGTGAATGGTATGGAATAAGGGGTGGATAATGTCCTGGGTTCAGCAGTAGCAGTCATGTTTTTTCCTTTGTGTTAGCTGGTGCAGTGCTGTGTTTTGACTTCTAGTTTTGAGAACAGCGTTGGTGAAGCCGATGTTTTCGGTTGTTGCTAAGTGATGTTTACCCTGACCAAGGACTCTGTGAGGCTCATGCTCTGCCAGGGAGGAGGGGAAGCTGTGAGGAAGCAGAGACGGGGCACCTGACCCGGGCTAGCCGGGGAGGTATTCCATACCACAGCACGTCATGCCCGGGGTGGGGGGTAACTGGGAGTTACCCGGAAGGACAGGAGCTTCCGGGTGGAACTCGTTTTCTTGGCCGGTGGTATCGTATTCTCTTCCCTTGTTATTTTCCCTTATCATTGTTTTAGCTGATAGTAGCGGTGGTGATTTGTTGCTGGACTGTTCTTGTCTCAACCCGTAGGAGTTGCACTCTCTCGATCCTCCTCCCCGTTCCTCCGGGAGCGGGGAAGGGGAGAGCCCCGGTGCAGGGAGGGGGGAGACGAACACGGACCTTGATTGTTGTCAGCTTGGCACCACTCACTGGGAGTGAGTGAACAAGTTACCTGACTGGGT
>NW_026641873.1:0-814 GCF_028554395.1 Pezoporus wallicus | reverse complement strand
AAAGAATTTACTAACTTTAAAAGAAAAAGGGGGGATTGATACAGAGGGTTGACCAATGTACAGGGGGGTTGTACAGGGGGGGTTAATACAAGGGGGGTTAGAGGAATTTGCTTGCGTAAACAAAAAAACTACCTGTTGTAAATGCCTGCTAAGCAGAACAGAGACCTCCGGTCCTGTTGATAAGCAGACGCCTGAATCTACTGATAAAGGGGAGAAGCAGAGGATTTACGGCTGGGGCACTGACCAAACTCTAAGGCCACACGTAAAGACTAAAAAAGGTGAAAAGTGCAAGAAGAGGAAGACTCATTTACTTCATCTTGAAGACCCCTACCCAGAGGAGGAAGACTCATTTACTTCATCTTGAGACCCCTGCCCATGACCAGAGGGGGCACTGCGCAGGCGCAGAGGACCTTCTGGCTCATTATAATACGAAGCGGGGATAGGACATGAATATGGATAGGCGTGTTGTGCAACCTTATGAATATATATAACTTTAGAGAATAAATGTAGAGGGAAACAACACTGAGGTACGCATGACTTTGAGGAATTATCCCTATGTGTCTCAGCGCTGAATAAAAAGCATACCTACTTTACAACTTTAACGAGTTGTGGAGTCAATCTGCGCATCAAAAGCAAAATCCAATGGATTGCAATATTTACATGTTAATTGAAAACAAAGTAATGATAAAAGCATGTCACAATTGTTTCTTTTTTTTTTTTCCAGCACTCAATCCAGGTATGAAAACTTTTAAAGAGTGACTATTAATCCAGTCAGATCTGTGGTAATCTCAACCCCACAGCAGAGGGATCTTCT